>NC_137267.1:24331916-24359226 GCF_053477335.1 Acartia tonsa | reverse complement strand
CTCTTTCTCCCACATTACATCTATTCTCTCGTTTTACTTTTTTTCTGTTGATCTATACAATAAAGTAAAAATTGTTGTATGACCGCGTAGAATTTTGTCTTTGTGTTCACATCTAGCATCGTTTTGAAAGGTAAAGATATCGGTTAGACTTTTTTGCCCATTAAAGACGAGCCGATATCAATTAATTTGTCACCAAAAAATGTTTAAAAATAGAGGCATCCAAAGAAAACTTCTAGGGCCCAAATTGTAATCACCCTTTTCATAGGGGTCAACAAGAAATAAGAAAATGATGAAATTAGTTAGAAATTTCTTCAAAGCATTGAAACTAAGAAATATGCTAAAAATAGTAAACAAACAATCAAGGAAGAAGGGAGCACTGGGTACTTTGGTTGAATTTAATTAGATGGTTTTAAACAATCAGTGTCCTTCAAAACTTTTCAACTAATAATTTTGGTCAAAAGAAGGAGTAATTTTATTTATTATCATTAGAAGTGTATATGGATTTATTGTTCATCCCTTAAAGTCCATACAAACAATAAAGATTATAATTAATTACACTTTAAAATGTGAAAATTATTTAATTGTCTCTTATGTTGTAATAATAGTTTCTGGAATATTTAACCAAAAATAAACTAATTTATTTGCATAAAGTTTTAAGCATAACTCTTTAATTTGCATAGCTTTAAATCATATATATTTTGCACCTGTTTCAGGTAAATGCATTCCATCCTACATCCCCTTATTTAATTCAAATTAACAGATGAGACTTTTTATTTTTGACAGTTTAAAATGGTTAAACTTTTTATAAAAGATGGTTTGCATATGGAGGATGACCGAAATATTACCAATTACTAAAATTCTTTACTACTTTTTGTTGACCCTATTTGTTAAGGGCAATGAATCTAAGTGGGAGTGTGTGTTTAAAGAAATAGCTCAAAACCATGTCCAAACCTGGATGAAGATTCCCTAGTTCACCTTTTTTAGAGATACTTTGCTTCAGACAAAAACTTTAACTTTATTTAATTACTAAATTATAAAAAGCAAAACTGATTAGCAACTATTTCCGAGATAATTTGAATTAACCCAAAAAAAGTTTCTACTTTATTTAGTAAATATTGATTTCAAACTTTTAAACAGTTCTTTCAAGTTTGGGGTCAATTATATGATGTATATCTTATTTTATAAACCTAAAAATGCAAAGAAATTAGCCGCCAAAAACATCTAATATCTGGAGAGAGAAAAAATAATATTATAATAAAGGACTGTTCTACTCTATGAAGGGTTAAACGCGAAAAATAAGAATAACTCGGCATCTAGCATGTTTGTTTGCATGCCATGTCTATTTGTTTGTCTGGCATGTCCGTTTGTTTGTTTGTTTGTGTGCGTGCACGTTTGTTGGTGGTAGAAATATTGTGTGTGTCTGTGCGCACAAGTGTTTGTAAGTTGGGTATGAGGTGTGCAGAATCGAAATTTTTCAAATACTTTGGAGTCTAGTAAAAAGCTGACTTTCTTGAATCGACGGTTTCCATAAGAGTGTCTATTCGAGAATATAACACCCCCCCCCCCCCACTTACACATACACCTTATTTTGGAACAATTTAAAAAGAAGGAAGATTGTTTTTTGTTTGTTCGTTATTACTTCCTTCAGGTCAGGTTACGGGTTCTTGGTAGATCCGCAGGTTAAGGGTACCGCAGGAATAGGTACTGCTGGGTTAGGGCTTCCAGTGGGGTTTGTGCATAGGATGAAATTACCCGACTCTCTTATATTCAAATTATTTACTAAGTATATTTGCGATAACTTTTATTTAATGAAATCTTCCAATTTTTAACATGTACAAAACGGCCTGCTTAATTGCTTCAAGATCCATGTTAGATCTATATAGGAAATAAATGTCTATAAACGAGCTCAAATTTTCCAAGGAATATTTGTTTAAAACTCATAGTGCTCCAATAATCCATAATAAACTCTCATTGCCCAGAACGATAAGACCCATTATTTTACTTTATTAAAAATAAATTCCTTTTTTTAATTTCATGTTGCTCTTTACCTTATATTGATGTATTTAATTTCTAATAATAAAAAAGAAAGTTTTAACTTATAATATAATGAATTTAAGAAAACTCTGTTTTAAAAGAATTCGATTGTGGCGACATTTTGTGTGTTCAAATATTAAACTAAAATTGTAATCATCATTATTAACCCTTTGGTGATGGTAATGTAAAGAAAAAAATATAATTTAAAAAATCTTTTTAAAATCATTTAAATTATTAAATATTTACTTTCTTTTAGATAGTAATGCCGGGTGAGGAAAATAGATTTATTGAGAAATAGATATGCATATAGAAAACTAGCCAATAGGGAGATAATTATATCGAGCCAACTCTAGTTTCTTAATAAAAGAGAGGAGAGGTTAGTGCTCAATTGGCACTTTGAGGGAAAACATCTTTGAATCTAAATTTCTTTTAGATTGTGAACAAGTATGCAGGTAACATCTAATAGACTAAAAGTAACGAAGCTTTTGGAATTATCCTCGTCGTCTTATGTTAGAAAATTACCAGAGATCATTTGAGGGATAAGATCATGGCTGATAAATTGATATACATCCCAAATGATGATAAACAAAATTAACCCTTCTGTTAATACTATTTTGAAACTATCCAATCAAAATTAAATAAAAGTACCCAAAGTTTGAGCCAACGAATAATGAATGTTATAAACTTTGGATACCAGTGTAATATGAAGTCCAATGTCCCCTATAGTTCCCTGAGCATTACAGACAAAGAACAAACAATCATGAATAATTTAAAATTAATATGAAACTGTTCATTATACAAAGTCACAAAACCTTTTAATTTCTATGGTAACATACAGGTTTTATGTTCAAGGAATTTTATTTAGATATAGGAGACGGGAAGGTTTAGATGGAATAGATTAAAAAGACATATTTAAAGCTTGTATTGTTATATAAAAATTATCAAAAAAGATAAAGCTAGTAATTTGTATTTAATCTATCATTAGATTGTTTTCTCTTATTAGTTTTTTTATATATTACTCAAGAATTACTGTTATCTTTTTTTGAAAAGTAACTTTTGTCCTTTACATATAAGTCCAGGGAATTTAAAACTATTTTTGGGTATGGTACCTTTACACAAAAAAATAACATCCCCTCCCTCTCCTACCCAAAGAAAAATGGCATATTCGCTAGTTATAAGAAAAAGCCACCTCTGTATGAAAACCGCAACTGCGTGCAGTGCGAAAAATTGCCCGGCCCAGAGTTTTCATATTTGTGGATATCTAATCCATCCATATAGAAGAATATAGTCAGGAAAAATAGAGCGCCCGCCATCTCCAGCCAGCCACACCAATCAAATCACGAGAAATTGTCTATATTCGCCAATCAGGAAGCATCCCTTCCCCCCCCCCCTTCCTCCCTACTTAATTTTTCCTTTATTCTCCCAAATATAGCGCGGCATGTGTGTGTGTGCATATTGTCCGTCACGACATTCAACTGACATAGCACCGTTTTGCGAAATTTCGAGGGGGGACGAAAAACACACCCCAGCCTCGTTTTATTACCCCCCTCCATTGCCCACCCTCTTTTTCAATTGTCTTTGCCTGCCCTCCTTCCCCCTACACTTGCTTATTAAAGTGGTTGTTCTAAGTTGTGTGTGTGTGTGCAAAATGTGGGCGCGCAATTGTAATGCGTGCAATATAGCTTCCCCTCTCCTCCCTTGAGGGGACCAAACTAAATACCAACAGTTAAGAATAGGTAAAATTGCCTTTTTGACACTTTTCATGTACATTTTAATTCTAAAAAAGTACATGATAAAAAAAACAGCAAAGTAATAATAAAGACAAGTCGACAATGCACATTAAGAGATAAATAGGGAAAAAAATTAAAGACGTCTCAAGGAGATTTTAGGCTTATAACACATTTCCAAAAGTTACCATTCCTTAAAAAACAAATTAATAAAAAAGTTATTTAAAAATATGATTATTAGATAGCTACAAAAATTTGAAATACAGACTTTTAAGGTTTGTTTGCAGTCTATATTCAAGAGGTCGCCATGCATCGTTTAAAATCGACGGAAAGATTTATAGAACCCCTTCAATAACGGACAAACTGAATCTAAAATGTAAAAATTGTAAAAAAAAATTATTGATAATTGTATTTTTGCCGTCTACTTTCAATTCCTCCAATAAACCCCCTTTTCCTCCCTTTTAATAATCTGTCTCACATTCTCAAGCATCTCATACGGAAAGAGAAATTTGGGGGGGAGGGGGGAGAGAATATGAGAGACAAAAATATGGTAAAAGAGAAGCAAAATCAAACAAAAAATGGATAAATCGGTGCCCAAATCTCTCTCTCTCTCTCTCTTACGCTTTGTCTCCCTCTCTTAAAACTCCCCCTGACCCCTCTTTCTCTAAATTTCGCTCCTCTTTTTGGCTAATTTAACAATACACGAATATGTGGAAAAAGGGTTAACACAATCATGGAAATGGAAATTCCGCAAAAAAGCTGTGTGTGTGTGTGTGTGTGTGTGTGTGTGTGTGTGTGTGTGGCGGAGGCTGAACCAATAGTAATCTTTTCTCTGCCCCAATACACAACAATTATTCAATTTTTATCATTTTTGGGAAATCAGATGATGTAAAAATACATTACCATCAACATCTATTTATTTTTTTGAAAATAAATATAAAAAAAACTTTTACATTATCTAGAAAAGTAAATCCTACACATATATATGCAAAAATGAAATAGTGAAAAATGTAAAAACCCAAGAAAATTTGTGGTGATTTAATTTAACCCTTTAATGAGGTGAACGCTACATATAACAAGTTCTAAAACTTAACCCTTGCCATCCAAAGATACATATCCTAATAAAGCAGTGATTTTCTACAGTGATAAACTTAATAATAGATTACATTTGTTAATTTTATACATTAATTTGAATATTTTTGTGAAAATATACTTTGTGATTTACCATTTCTGAAGGTAAGTTTTTTTTTCATTTTTAATAATTTCATTAGACGACACTTATTTCATATTTATTTACTGAACTACATTTAAGAAGTTTTGTCAATAAATCACTGTGTATGACAATTTCATGCTCATTTCATGTATAGCAATTTCTTCTAAACTGCGAGAATGCTAAATTCTTAATACTTTCCTTTTGGGACTTGTGGACATAGTTGATATCAAACTACTTTTGAAAAAATGTAGATATTTACCTACAAAAGTAAGTTGATACCTTTATACATTTGAGCCAAATAGAAGTTTAGAACTGAAAAAAACTAAATTTTGTTATCTTTTTAAGGTAAAAAAATAAAATTTCACTTATTGATTTAATTGTTTAAAAGAGTTCAGACAGACGCAATAAATGGTATGCCAATTGTAATAAAAAAGTTTGGTTGCCATGGGTTAATTAAGATGAATATTATTCTAAACAGCAAAAAAAGTAGTATTTTTCTTTTAAAGAAATGAGCAATATTATCCTGTAATTGTTTCAATAAAGAAATTCGTATGTTTTTTAAAAACATTTTTTACTAGCAAAAATTCATAAATTGTTTTACTTTAATTGCACATTATTTATACTTTTTTGTCTAAAAAATCATCATATACTTTTTTATTGTTTTTTTACTATTGTTGCTTTAAAAACTTAAATTTGTAACGTAGGCACACTCCAAGGAAGAGCTTTAGTTAAACGGAAATAAGCAATTAAATTTGAAATTAAAAGAATAATAAAAGCATGTAAAGGATGGGTGGCTAGAGAAACTAATAGCTGGGGAACAATTCTGCTAATGTAATTAGTATATCCTTGTTAGTTTGCAAAAATCTGATTGTCTCATGAGTTTTATGCACTAAAAATGTAATAAGGTTAACTAGAATTCATTTTTAAAATTACGCTTTTATATCTATCGTAAAATTGCTTTTACTTTTAAGACATAATTATAGAGATACTACGCGTAAAATCGCCTTAGAAATTATCATTTTTAAAAATATTTTAAAATGAATTATATTTTAATAAATTCTGCAATTAAAGATATTTAAAAAATATTTTAAAGCTATGACAAATTAAGCATTGAAAATTAACATATTCAAAAAATACAAGTACAATGTTTGAATTCCAGTCTTTTCGGACAATTAAAGTGAATTTGAAATTTAAAGTTAAATTTCAGTTATTTCTTGCATCATATTATATACAACTCTCCGCGGAAATTAAAATGAAAAATTATAAGATTAAACCCAGTTTTTTAGGCCCGAGGGGCCAAAGGCCCGGACTAACAAAATTTTGTTTTAATCTAATGATTTTTGTTTTAATATTCGTGGAAAATTGTCGTAAATAAGATGCTATATATGATTGTTCAGTATGGCAGAGAACCGGTTCTTAAATCAAGGGGATATTGTTCGGTTTCGAAGCGTATTTCTTATAGAAATGTCATCTATAAGCCTAATATCTTAGTAGAGCATCTACTTTATAATCATTAGGTTATGATTGTTATTTTAATTACAGTACTATGTCATTGCTGTGCTATATTTAACATATTTGTCCTTTTCTAAGCTGGCAGTCAAAAAATATCCGAACTAATATGATTTAAAATTGAATGATTTTTGAATTAATTAACATATTTTCACTATAATCCAATTGATAATAATTTAACATACATGTAAAATGTGAATGAAAGGGAAAAGGGGTGAATTTTTATGTTTGTTAAAAGAAGGTACAAATATCAAATTTGATTGCGCTGCGGACCGCGGTTACGTAAATCAACCGGTTTGTTTATCTATTTATTATTTCATAAATTCATACCAATATGATTTAAAAAGATAAATCAAAGCCCTTAATTCTTGCTAACCCTGTAAAAAACAGGTTCGAAAAAAACTTGTGGTTTTTTTAAATCCTCAGTTTCCTGGATTAAATTGGTCCTCAAAAAATTTAGCAAAAACTGGAAAGATTATTTTTATCATACCATTAAAATCTCAGTTTCATATTTTGTGAAAATTGTTTTTCTGTCCTATTAGTAGCGAAGCTGCTCCACAACTCATGTTACAACGCTATTATATGATTTACTCTGGTGATATGCAAGATAGACGGCTGAAACTTTTTGTGATGATTTCTATAAACAATGCGCAATTACGAACCTCGTAAAAGTGTCGAACTATGACGTCAGAAAAAATTAACAATTAACCAATGAGAAGCCAGTATTCACTGTAATTGACCAATGGTAAAATATATAGCGGTCTCTCATTGGTTAATTGTTAATTTTTTCTGACGTCATAGTTCGACACTTTTACGAGGTTCCGCAATTACATCTGCAAATTATTTTATCCGCCCATTTTTCTACTGTAGGAGGAGTCTTAATTTTTATAACAGAAAAGTTATTTTCTCGGCTGCTGTTTGAGATTAAGTTTCTCCTGGCCAGTGACCATTTATTCCACAACTAACTTTGTCTGTCTGTTAATGATTTTTCATTTGTTTATCCTCTTTAAAAAACACACAAACTTCCTACTGTTAAACTACAAACAGATAGACATACAAACAAACAGACAGCTAGACAAACAAGCCCTAGAAACAAATCTAGCTAAAATAAGAAATCCTTATGAATATTTAATGAGACTTTGAAATTAATGCCGAAAATTTTCAAAGGTTTTGCTTCCATAATTAGCATAAGTAAGAATATATACAAGTTTTGTGAGAAAAAAATCTTCAACATTTTTTTGTCCTTTAAGATCTTCTTAACCAATGAACTGATTGAGTTCTCTATGTTTGGTAACCCTAATATAGGTCCTGTTATGGTTTTAGACTATATTACATCCCAATTGAAGTATTTGGATTGCAGCCACAAGTTTTTATATTTCTTTTAATATTTACATAAAATTTCTATAAGAAAATTATTTTATTAAGATTAAGAATATGGGATTATTAATCAAATATAATAAAAGATAACTATACCAATTAGGTGTCAATTTCCAAGCTCAAAGTTAATTATAAGTTAGCTTTGCTACTTGAAGGATAGTGTTTCAGCTAATTTGAGCTGTAATTCATAAGCATAATCGCATTAGGCATTTGTATATTTTTACTTTAATTTAGAAGGGAATGAAATAAATGCAGTGGCGTTCGCAGAATATTTTTATTTGTTACCAATTTTTCAATAGAGAAGTTATTCTTTAAATGTGTTAATATGCCAGTCTACCGTCTGGCATAGCTGCAGCAACAGGTACCATTTGTATTGTCTTTGAACAATTTAGTTTGATTTTAAAAACTTTGTATATTTTGTCTAAATGGACATTCCTAGACACACTGGCGTGCACGTGATTATGTCAGGGGGTGAATAAGGTTAGGGTGGACTACCCAATCACACTTTTTTAGGGTGGGTGGGGGGTGGGGGATTTGACACCTCCTACAAAACAATTCCGAACACCCATAATTGAATACATAATCACAATCTTTTCTATCCATTTAAAAAGAATATTTGAATATAAAAGAATAGTTTAAATGTTAATGTTATCAGTTTTTGACAACATACAGATGCATTATAGTGCATATATGCTAATACATTTTTGCCCTTCACACAAAATCGCAAAAAAAAAATCGCGTTCTTTTTCTTAATTTTTATATTTTTAAAAGTTTTATTTATGCGTTTTTTGTACTTTAGGATGTCGTATTCGTGGATTCATATACATATATATTTTTGGGGAAGCTTGTATTTTTCTTATTGATGAAGAAACGTATACGATTTTTATGCTATTTTAGGATGTAACTTTGGTTACATTAGAGAAATACTTGCTCTAAAAAACCTTCTCACTTTAAAAGGCATAACCATTATGATAAATAAACTACATATACAAAAAATCTTATAGAACCGTTTTGCATTTTACAACCATAACTACTTCTATTGTTAGTCAACATGAACTCACACACACACACACACACACAGACTGTATCTTGGTATTATAAAGTAGCTTCGCTATTTAAAAACTTCTAAGGAAAGTCGTGTATTGGTTTAAACCAGTTTTTTGTTATTCTGTGGAAATTTATATATTAGAAGTGGCAAGGCATTATAGAAAACAAATTTCTAAGGTTATATTTTTGGCTATTTTTTTCTATTATGTGGAGGGTTTATATAGAATGTGAGACAAAGCTTTATAGAAAACAAATTGCACGATGAAAATGTTATTCTATCTTTATCTAAATGACATAAAATTTAATGTTTAAATTTACTATCAAATTATGGCATTTATGGAAACATTAGCAACCTTTGATATTTGATTATTTTTATTAGTCAATTAATTTTTATTATTTCATTTACTAGATATAGATTAATAAAATTGATTAGGGTTGATAACTTTTAAGTTGTCATACAAATTTAAATTAATCGTGAGTAAAATCCATATATTTTAGACAGGGCTCGGCAATTTATGGAAAATTGACGATCTTAGCTTGACAGCTTAAATGCGGCTGCCGAGCCCTGGTTTTAGGAACAGTTGTTTGAAATCATAACTGCGTTTCCGCGAACAACTGAGTATAAAACTATTAAAGAAAAAAAGATAATTTGTATTTCCCTTATTGGTAGAAAAGTTATTTGAAGCATCGTATCATAGACAGCTTTCCACGGATATTAAAATAATTAAAACCAGTTTTGTTAGCCCCAATAGGTGGAAGGATTTTATTTTAGTATTCATTGAAAATTGTCTATAATACGATGATATACATGATTTTTCAGTATTACTGAGAACCGGTTCTAATTCTGCGGATATTAATCGGTTTCGAATCCCTACTGGAAAAGTATTTGAACAGTTTGATAATACGACTAAAAATGACTTTTGAAAAAATAAAACTATTTCAAAAATTGCCTTCTTACCTTTATGTGTAGGATAATAATATGTATTCTAAAAATTGTCGTTCATTTTAATTAGATCGATAATATGGCATCTTTTAAAATTGGTAATAAATGACCTATTAACAATATACCATAATAAGAACTAATTTGCCTACTTATTACGGCGACATTATAACTTATTTTGATATTTTTACTTAAACGTATAACTCGATCTTTTAAAAGCCACTTTTGCTTAGATATTCAGTTTAAAGCCATTTTTTTCTGAATAACAGTCACTTTTTAGCTTAATGTAAATTATGAGAAAAATTATGACCCTTTTTTAAGACCACCTAACGCCGTTATACAGGTGGAAAATGAAAGCGAAGGGGGTAGGGTGCCAAAAATGTATGGGAAGAGGGGGGGGGGGTGAGTATAGGGTGCATATTTGGAGACATTTTTAGCAGCGAAGTTACTCTTTAAATAGGGTCGTTTGAGTGATTGGCAATACGTCTTCAAATAAGTTACTTACAAATGAAATATTAAAAAATTAATGATATAAATTACTAAAATAACATATGCATAGTTTTTTTTTACAATAAATGATAAAAATTTGCTTTCGTTTTTGATTATGATTAAATAATTTATACCTTTAATTTAAATACTTTAGAGTTCTATTTTTATCATTAATGTTTTAACCTGTTTTTATACTCATGAAGCTAATTGTTCTTGTGAAACAAATATTTTATTTAAATTTTGAATGTAAATTAAAGAAAAGGATGTTTAAAGGAAAATACCTGGTATTAGCCATAACTCTGTTCCCCCTCTTTTGTTTCTAGTGGTGTTGCCAGGGATACAGGTATTGGATAATTAGGTATAGATTTATTCACATCTTAGTCAGGGATCTTAAAAGATAAGACAATGGACGATGAATTGATTTACATGATGATAAACAAGAATTCCCCTTCTTTAGATTGAAATTATTAGTTGAAACGTTTAAAAATTCATTAAAGGTATCCAACGTTTAGAGCCAAACGAAAACGATAAAGACATATAGGAGTTACAGACAAGGCCACAAATAGAGTAGCTTTGCTACTATTAAAACATAATTTTTTAGAAACATTTTAATCCCTCCTTATTTGCAATTGTCATGGAATTTATATGCAAAGTTAAAATCCACGCAAATTTTTGCCAGAAATATTCATAATAATTTAACCCTTAATTTTTTGCAGGTAATTTAACGTGAAAAATGAAAGAGTGTTAGAGTCTCAGTCCCTAGCCTCTAGGAGTGGACGGGAAATAGTATAAAAATAGTATAAAACCACCCCAAGACATAATGACCCCATTGATATTATATGTCAACATGTTTACCAAGGCCCCCCCCCAAAAAAAAAACTTCAATGAAAAGGGGTGAATGTAAAATTCTTATTTGATTCCTAATTCATACAATTTTGTACATATAACTTATTCAAAATTTTGAATTCGTTGACCTTATAAACTACAGAACAGAAAGAAATGATGAGGGGCGATGAGATACAATTGTTGAAAATGTTCGCTTTCCTTGATTTTATTTTTTCATCTTATCATCTATCTACCCTTCTATTTATAAATCCATTGATAAAAAAATCAATTGATTTATCCATCTATTTTTTCATCTATACATCTATTTATTCGTCCATATCTATCCATCTTTCTATTATAGATATATCAATCTATTCCATCATTTATTGCATCTATTTATCTATTCCTCACTCTATCAATATATTTAATATGCTATAGGCTATGTATCAGAAATTACACCTGAATCTGACTAGAAGCTTTGTGAAAAAAGAATTGTTAAAATTACGGTGTGCCTCCACATATGCGTATGCAAGCAAACCGCTTTCTGCTCTTTTACAGCGACTCGGTTGTGTTAATAATTCCGACGAAATTGGCTGATATTCAAAGACCCAATTGAAAGTCGTCACAGTGTTCACGTGGTGGGGACATACACTTTTTTGACCCCATTCTACTCTTTTACTTAAATATTATATCATCAAAAGTGCATATTATTATAGCAGCTTAAAACCACCTCTATGCTTCTTTAATACTCTCTTTTATTTGTAGGCTATCAAGTTTTTTTTTGCGAGTATAAAACACAATTTGGTTCCAATGATATGCGGATGTCAATGCACACCGTTAAAATTACAGGGCCAATTCAACAGCAAGGTGTCTATTTTCATCAAATAAAATAATCAAAACTTTTTTTTAAAATCCACGAGAAAGCTAATTTAAAAATCCACCAAATTTTGTCAATTTTATTTTAAATTAAATTTTGAAAAAAGGGAAATTACATTATTAGACGATCATTATTTACTAAGTATATTTGCGATTACTTTTATTTAATGAAATCTTCCAATTTTTAACATTCACAAAACGGCCTGCTTTATTGCATCAAGATCCATGACAGATCTATATAGGAAATAAACGTCTATATATGAGCTCGAGTCTTCCAATGGTAAAATGTTTAAAACTCATAATGCTCCAATAATCCTCATTAAAATCTCATTGACCAAAGCGATAAGACCTTTATTCTATTTGTTTATGGAATGAATTATGTTTTTCACTTCATGTAGATATTTGAATTACATTGAAGTATTTAATCCTTTTTTCATAAATAAAAAATATGCGTTCATAATAGAGTAAATCTAAGAAAACTGTATTTTAAAAGAATTCGATTGTGGCGACATTTCCTTTGTGTTAAAATATTAAAACTAAAATTTTAATCATATTAACCCTTTGGTGATGGTAATGTGAAAAAAATATAATTGAAAAAATCTTTTTAAATCATTTAAATTAATAAATATTTACTTCTTTCTTTTAGATAGTAATGATGGGGGAGGAAAATTGATTTATTGAGAAATAGATAAATAGATATGTACTTATAGAAAACTAGCCAATAGCGATATAGTTATATTGAGCCAACTCTAGTTAAAGAATATTACCACATCTACTATATAATTAGGATCTGTCTGTCTGATCCTGTAATATGAATATAAATCCTTGTTTGTTGATGGATTTCAAAGCAATAAAATCAGAAATATAGCTGGCTTTCTATTGCAGTGCTTATTATGAGCATAATTGTAAAATTAGAATTTATCTTACAAAGCTTGGTCATATGGACGAACTACCCTCAATATGTAGTAGCTGCGCTACTAAAAATCCACGTAATGATTAAATGAATAAACACACAAGAAATCCAAGTTTTGAAGAAAACGGCACTCCCCTAAAATATAATGCATTAAAAACAACTTTTCTTGCTTTTTATAATTATAGATAAATGATAGACGATTTAATAGCAAAAAAGGTAAATTCTAATGTACAGGGAAATGTATTCACATATAAAAAGGTACATGACAAAAGCTATTGTAGAAAAAAAGTTATATAATTTAAATTAATTGTATTTTTTTTTTATATAAAAATGGTTCTTACTGACAAATTATCGACATAATGCTTAGAATGCTTTTAGCAAGGTTTACTATTTTTTTCTTCCATTTATCGCTATTCTTATAATGACATTAAAGTAATAAGATCAGTAAAAGATAGAAAAATTAATATTTTTTTGCCATCATCTAAGCCTTATAAAAACCGTCTTGAAGTTGAAAAATACTTTTAATTTTAAGACAAAACAATGGCGAAAAAAGCTGTTATTTATTTTGGTGCCTAAACTGTCTGGGCAAAAAATCCTTTTATTTAATTATAGAATCATTTTATCACCTATTCAAGTACCACCATATGACCAAAAGTATTTTGGAACAATCCTTTAAAACATATTTGGGGACCATATATACCCCCCCCCCCCCTCCCTCAACCAAGAATGAAAGAGTTAAGCTTCAGGATCATAGAATATAGATTTTTTTCAAGCACACTAAAGTATTTATGAGCCTATCTGAACATGCAGGGCTTCTATGTGTCTAACTCTACCTAAACCTAATCCAAGTTAAAACACTACAAAAAGACCAAGGGGATTGGGGGTAACGTGCTTCACACTGTGCTTTAAGGAAATATACAAGTATTTTTATTACAAAACTCTTTCTTAAATCCCTCTCTCCTTCTCTCTCTTTATTTATCTATCTTTCTCCCTCTCTCTCTCTCCCTCTTTCTCTTTGATACTATAAAAAAGTATCAATTTATCTTCAATTTACCTAGAGATAATCCGTCATTTTATAAAACCAAGTGTTCGAGATTCCCTTGTAAAGTATTTATGTGTTAGTGTCCAAATTCCAGTAAAAGGCAAATGTCTCTGGTTCAATTCAAGGAAAAATAACAGTAAAGTTGGAAAATTATACCCTTATAATTCAGTTTTACTGTACATCTTGTTACTAAACTAGCGGCTACGCCCATAGCATCTAGGAACTCTGTTTTCATAGCCTCAAGCCATCCAATGACTTAGATCTAAAAGCAAAATAGCCTAAAACTCTTCTTGGACCTATGTAAAGCTTCATTATAAGAGAAGGCTCACAGTAGCGCAGCAAGGATAAGCTAACATTATTTAGATAAAACACACCTTATTCAGTATTATAGAAACAATATATAGAAAAAAATATAATATGTCATTTTTGGTAAAGGATTAGTCAATTTACATACAGGGTGCGCCACATAAAACCGGACTTTTTCTAAATTGTATACAAATTAACATAAAATCGTCAATTTAAAAGATTTTATTAAATTTAAAAAACTGGGAAGCAAACTAGGTATATGACTATTAGATCATTGAATAAAATTTCCGCCATCATCAATCACCGCCTCTACCCAACTCTTCAACCGCCGGCAGTGCCAGGTCAAAATGTACCTGTCCAAGCTGGCGAAGTTCTCCTTGATAGTGGCAATAAGGGAGGTCTTTGTGGTATAAGCACGTCTATTGGTGCATGCTTCAAGGTAGCTCTAGGCCCAAAAGTCCATTGAATTAAGATCGGGCTGCTGGGAGGTCACATTTCCTTAGGAACGTGAGTAACCGCAGGATTCAAATTCACCCAACTTTCAAGATACCCTTTGACACGGAGACCTTTATTTGGACCACAGTTGAGCTAGAACGACGTTTTATACCTTTTTGGAAATGGCATGAAGATTCAGCTAGAGTTGTCTGCGCAATCCATAGTCTAAAATGAGTTTTTAAGTTCCATATGGATCTTTAACGTCGAGAACCGAGAAATTTTCACGATTTTACACGATTTTTGACGTTTTTGACATCTCTAAATCTGCCACGTTTCACTTTGCCGAAGTATTACAGCTAAGCCATTTTAGATAGAGAGCTAGTCTATCTTTTCTAGTGTCTTACTTATGTATCTAACAGTATCCCCAGCAAGTTATATAACTCTACCTCATCTACAGATGGTCTGAGGTCCGATTTAGTGGGCCCTAGTCGAGAATCCAGATTATATCACCAGCGCATTTCGAATCTGCCTGGTTGAACATAAGAGCGGCCAGCTTGGAGTATGAGCCCATCTTCGTCCAAAGATTTTTTTGTGCTAAAAGTTCATTACCTGAGCTTTTTATAGTGGGGTCAAACGTCCTGATTGGTCAAGTAGTTTTGACGCTATGACCGTTTAAAAAAAGTCCGGTTTTATGTGGCGCACCCTGTATATAAGATTAAAAAGTATTTTTTCATTGGATACTTTAGGGGCTATTTATACATAACTCTTTTTGTTGGTTGTAGTACTTTTAATTTACGACCTTTACTTTCAAGAACTATGTGTCACTGGCTGGCTTAGCAGAGCAAAAAGTGTGATATCAGAGCTAAAGTCATTTCCAAGTCTATATAGGCTTTAAAAATGGTTAGATTCGGCCGCAAAAACTCGTCGGGCAACTAGAGAAAAAATGGTTATCTCTCACAAGAATAAAAAAGATCAATTTTTAAATAAACATTTGTTTCTCGTCATCGGGTAAAGGGTTAACAAATCAACAATAGCATGAAACCTGACATATGTAGGCTGTATGGATCAGCCGTTTTCGGGATCTTACTGAACAAATATCAATTTCTTTAGGTGGAAAAGTTACAGGTTTTGTCATAAAAACTTTAAAATGTTATTATTTTATTGCACAAAAACATGCGGTTTTACTAATAAAAAAAATTAAACAGCATATTAATTTAAAAACTGATCAATTTTGTGCCAGTTTTAAGTTTAACTACGATGAAAGTTTTATTCTCAAGTTAATTTTAAATTTAGAGACTGTTATTTCAAACTTTTAGCAAATTTTCAACTTTTTAGTAGCGAAGCTATTCTATTTATAACTATGTTTGTCAGTCCTTCTAATAGTCTGTCTGTACTTTTATACATCTGGCTATCTGTCTGTCTTGAACAAAATATTGTCTTTCGATCTTTTTAGTTATCTATGCTTGCTATCTCGCTCTCTCTCTCTCTCTCTCTCTCTCTCTCTCTCTCTCTCTTACTAATGTTTTGTTTCAAAATTAAACTTTGCTACAATTGATCGTAAACGTCCTTGTTTCTTTACAATTTTAAACTTTTTTCACTGTAAGTCGGTGATTATGAGGCAAAAAACAAAGCAAAAAGTTTTTAATGAAATGCAAATTTTAGTTTTAAAATTTTGATTTATTTAACGTTTACATCGAATTTGTGTCCAGACTTTTAAAAACATATCATAATAACTTTCTTGTATTTGATGCAATTCTTTAATTTTAATATTTTTGTCGAAGCCTGGTTTTGTGGATGTTTTTATTCTTGTTAGTTATCATAAAGATACCAAAATAAATAAATATTGTATTCATTATCTAAGAGTTGATTAAATATCAGAAGTTTTGCTGATTTTTTTTACAATTTTAACCCTCGAAATGAGACATTAAGAGATTAAATAGAAAAAAGGAAAAATTCGAAAATTATTCCCTCCTCCCCCCCCCCCTTGAAAAATATAATGTAAGGGAAAAGTTATTAATCCATCAATATTTTGTTAAATACAGGCTTTAAACTATTATAACATTGAAAATTTACTTTTTTGTACTCAATATTTTGTATTTTGACTTTTATTAATGCTAGAAACCCACATCTACCAAGCAAGTCCCTTTGATCAAACCTAAACTAAAATGAGCACAAAATGTATGAAAAATAGTTAGAGATAATTTAGTTTCAATTATATTCTAGTTTTTTTGGAGAATCTAAAAATAGAAAAGTTTGGATGTAGTTACCCTTTTAAAAAACTTATTGGTCTCATATTCTTTCATATAAGTGCCTCTATTATGGAACAAACAATCAAAATTTACAATTTTTCTTTCACAAAAAAAAATAATAAAGAACAATATTTGCCAATTTTACCCCCCACCCCCTCCCTCCCTATTTTGCAGACTCTTTTGGAGATTTTTTAACAAGAATAACAAAATCCAAAAAAATATTAGCAAAAAAATTAAACAGTAAGCCAAATAAATAAAAAGTAACAGCATTTTTAATAAATTATAATGGATATTTTAATGCGTAATCATAGTTGTACTTCACTTATAACCTTATTTCTCATCGTTTAAGTAATCAATAAAAATTCACGTCAAAGGCATTATGAGGCTACGGTTCCCAGATTGTACTAAAGTGTTACAAGAACAGTGCTATCCGTCACAGACGGACGGACATAAGTAAACACCATAAACGTAGAAAGCTTCGCTGTCATAAAAGAATCCTTTATCCGGCTTTAAAAAGGTATATTTTTCATGAAAAAAGAACATCCTTTTATGTTTTAGACAACTTTCCCACAATGCTTTTAATAATAAATATTAAATTAAAATTCGGAAATATCAAATATTTTATTTTTTGTTATCTCTATACATCCATTTATAATTGTAAATATAATTTTAATTTTTTCATACTTTTACTTTTTTTCTGTATAATATGTCTGTCAGTTCCATGAACTAGCAATTGCGTCCCTAGCATCTAGAAGCTCTATTCGAAGGGAGCAGATAAATAGCACAAAACCATCCCAAGACTTAAAAATAACAAATTAATAGCATAAAACCATTACGGGACCTATTTTAAGCTTTCATAAAATGGATAAATAAAATCAGTATAGAAGATATCGAACTCTTAAGCATGATATACGGATAAGAAAGCTCACTATTGGTCCTGTAATGGTTTTGGCTAGTCAATATGTCGACAATGTGGCTTCTAGTAAAGGTGTTCACTGCTGATACATCCAATAATGTTAATGGGCATTTTATGTCGAAATTTTCTATAAAAAATGTTTGCATTTTTTCGAAATGTAATTTCAAGGGATTATTTTTTTTGTTAACATGTTGGACCATGTTTACGTCGACAGTATGGCGTTAATACAAATAAAATATCGACAGTCTGATGTAGTCTTATGTTAATTTAATGTCATAACAACGTTTAACAGTACAACTGAGTATATGTTAAACAAATTTTAACCTATATTTTTTATATATAAAAAAACAGATTTAAATTGCTTCGCTTTTACGGTTTTAAAAAGCCTTGCATTTTTTTTATGGCTTCGATTGAATATTGATAAATGTCTAAAATTGAATATTTATCATATAAAAATATATTTAATTGTATTTTTCTATGGTAAAAAAACCTTTGAAATAGGAACGGGAAACTTTTTTGTGCGACTAAAAATCAACATAAATAAATTCAACTTTTTTATTCCGCTTTTCCGCTTTGGCTCAGTTTTTTGCTTTTGAAAAGTGTACTTAAATTTTAAATGTAAAACGGAATAAAGGGGAAATGTCTTGTATATATTATAGAAATTCCTATTGTTGTATAAAAATATGATGGGGGTGTGGGGGGGAAGGGGGGTTAAGGGGGCGCCCCTAAACGGGGATTTTTCTATTATTCCACCTAACTGGGGTGAGTCCTAATGGGTTAGAGATTAAATTGTATTTTTCAATGCAATTTTTAAAAAATTCAACGAATATTTTGAAATCTTATCTCATATTTATTACCCCGTTTTAAATTTGAAATTTTTCAGGAACTAACGGCGTTTGAAACGGCAAAAAAGTAGCTAGAATAATCTATGATCTATAAAAAATATATGTAGGTTAACCTATTTCAAAAATGAACCAAATAGTTATGTTTATCTATAACTATACTCATTTTTTATGGGTTTTTTTTTTAAAAATCCCTTGAAATCTGAAACTTTTTTAGATTTGTATCATTAGTAAAATACTTTTTTTTAAAGCGTCCTTTTATAGAATTAATAAATTCAGAAAAATATAAAATATTCGGCCTAATCGTTTTTTACTTCATTTTTCATGTTTATGTGGGAAATTGTGTTATTAATGAAAAGAAAATACGTCCATTTGATGGAATACTATAGCTGACTAAAATTTCAGAGGGATAGGTGGGAAAGGGATAAATATTCTAAAATTTGACCTATTATTTACTTAAATATCAGCCAAGATAATTTTTATGAAGTTTTTAGCATAATAGCTTCTAACATCTTAATAAATGGCTTCGAAAATGATCCGCTGGATTAGAAACAGTTCTGAGCCACACTGAAAAATCACTGCATTATAGACAATTTTCCACGAAGGTTAAAATAAATATCATAGAATTAATATCAATTTTGTTAACTGTTAACACTGGCCTTCGGTGGAAAGCTGTCTATAATACGATGCGATAAATAACTATTCTTTGTTTATTTTGATTTTATTTTTCTAATCATTTTCAGTGTCTTTTGTTGGACATATTAAATAAATGGCATCTTTGTATTTTAGAGTATCAAATTGTTAAATTGACACATTTTATAATTAATGAAAAAAAGTTGTAATTTTACAGATTTTCAACTCATTTCATCTATCTAAAGCGGAGGAATTTGCTAACCGCTGAACCGATCTGTTTCTCCTTTTTAGTAAAGTTTCTTATGTTCCCATTAAAGTTTTTATGTCTTAAAAAAATCTGAGGTGTTCCATGGTCAAAAAATCTCATTCTCTAAAGTTTTTCTCGCTATTACTTGCAAGACCAATAAATTAAAAATGATTTTCATACACAAATGCGTGTATGCATTTTTTTTCTTGAGCAAACCTTCTTTTTAATATATTCTTGTACGTTTGTTCATGTTCAAGAATCTCTATTTTACGCATTAATTGATAGTTATAGCTTCACAAGTTCTAAAAAATTATCCCAAATTATATATTCTTTTGGTATTTTTAATGTTTTTTAAATACCAACTAAGTCTGTCTATCCGTCCGTCCGTAACGCTGTAGGGAAATTTATATTATCTCAGCTGATATTCAAGATACACAAATTAATGTTTTTGTGAATATTTCTCATAGCAATGACTATCAAATCTTTAATGATTTTTTTTCTGTCGGTATATCGGTGATACTTTCTTGGATATGTTTGTTTTGATTTATGTGTATCGCTACTCATGCATGTTATCATCCTTGTTTATTATTTTAGCTGCATCTCGTGTGAAAATAAATTT
Source organism: Acartia tonsa (assembly GCF_053477335.1). Taxonomy (NCBI): domain Eukaryota; kingdom Metazoa; phylum Arthropoda; class Copepoda; order Calanoida; family Acartiidae; genus Acartia; species Acartia tonsa. The sequence goes on along the minus strand of NC_137267.1, from coordinate 24,338,987 downwards.
GCGCGCTCACGCTTTAACCAAGAGTTATACTTCAAACAGGGGAGGTTATTCTGGAAATCTAAATCTACCACCTAGGCATATGGGAGGGTTGTCAACACCACCCTTAGGAAAAACGTTTTGAAGGACTATTTTACTCATTTTTCCACCACAATAACAAATCTCTATGATTAACAAGGTGACTTTCTTTAACTGTACCTCATGCATTCATACTGTTTTGTCTATTGGTTGGTGCAACTTTTATTTAAGAGAAGATGCACGTTTGTTTATCATAATTGGGGATATACATCATCAATGTATGGACCTTTTGGCTTATCCCTTAAGATCTCTGACTATTTGTTTATTAGAATACTCATCTAAAAGTAAATTTAGGAAAGAGAAAAGAAGTTTAAGTAATAAGCATTTGCTAGTATTCTTTTCGTTGTGCATTCACTTTCGCACATGTATCAAAGAATCTATTATTACTTGGATCTTATAAAAGATTTTCATGTTCTCTATTAAAGTGAAACTCACAGCGAGCTGGACTAAAGATAACCCTCATCCCCTCCCTTTACACTATCCCCTCTCCACCTGCTGAATTAAAGAACTGTCCAATAAGACAGTTCCATATTAGCAACCTAAATTGACGACTGTTTTTCCTCTGTCATAATTAACATTTATTCATGTATCACATAATTAAATAATCAGCAACGCGAATTATTAACACAGCACAAACTGCTCCTCCACCTTTGCTTGAACTTTATCATGGTATAGACTCTCCACTCTTTTTTTTTCTGCTAATAAGAAGCACAAAGCGGATGTGAATACACATCAAGTATTCTATACTATTTAATATGCATAGTACAAACTATTTAAAACAAAGTAGTTCTTCTTATTGTTTGTTAATAGCACAGCAACTCTAAATATAATGGCCGCTTCAAACCCATATAAATAAATCTTGTTCGATCTTTGGCCGATTTGGAAAATTTAAAAACCTCAATTTCTGTGAATCAATTTTGGCACCAAAAAAATGGCGAATTATTGGTTTTTAGACAATAACTACCAGAAAAATATTCACTTTAAATATATTTATACTTACCCATGTATATCCTGAACGAAAGTGTTTATAATTCGAAAATTAAGTTGATTCTAATTACTTTTTTCATCATTCATCTGAACTTTAAGATTGGCTTTAAGCTTTTGCTGTTTCATTAGAGTTCCATTAAGAAGTTATTAATTCTGTATACAAAAGTAGTATGTTGTGTGTATGTGTGTGAATACTTGTCAAATAAAATCCCATGAACAGATTTTCAGAAAAGCTTCATATTGCACGAAGGCAATTTCTACGCTTTTGGCGTATTGTTCGGTCAAATTCATTCAAGCGATATAACCATCCCCACCCCACAAGAATATGTTCTTTATTTCAACTAGGTTAGTATGTCTCATTGGATAGTTTTAGGCTATTAAATCGTTTCCTCTACAAATGGATTTAGTTTTTAGAAGCTAAGGGTGTAGCCGATAATATTTAGTTAAAAAATATGAGCATCAAAGTACTAGTGAAAAAGGCCGTGACTTTATCTACATTTAAGAAAAGACATAATAGTCAAACTCAGACTTTGGCCTAGCTATTCAGACCTCTTACTATGACCCTACTTGAGTTCTAGAGAGTATACAAACAATAAACAATATATATTATATACACCCCTGAAAAAAATTACAAAAAATGTTTATATCCAGCCCTGCTACACATTTCATTGTACTTCATGCTGTGAAATATAAACTTTTTATATTTTTATGCTTCAACTTCAAATTATTTCAACGTTCCTTCGGATACACGTTGCCAGAACATTTGCAAATTATTATACCCAAGAAAGTATTAAGAATTAATGTTTCTTGTAACAATTAGAAATGCGCAGAAATGCGCAAAAAGTGTGCTGTTACTTCAACAATATACGACTATAGCTAAAATTTAACCTTTTATAGTAAGCAACAGGACCACGCATTTTTACTTTTAAACCATATAACGAAAAGTTTTTATAAATAATGCGGGTTTTCTGCTATCTTTTTCCGACACCCGTTGCTTTAAATCCAAGTGCGCTGTTTTAATCTATTCTAGAGTGTATGTTCATTTTAATATTTGCTACACTTTTTTTAAATGCATAATTTTTCTTCAATTGTGGTTAGTTGTTTCTTTTTTATTGTTTTTTTTTCTCTGGCCTTTGGGGGTATTATTTGTAATTTCTTCTAACTGTCATTCAACTTTGGGTTAGGTTAGATAAGATTAATTAATAGTTCAGGGAGCCTGCAGGGCTCGCGCCTCTTTAAAATAGATTCATTCAGGCCAGGACAGAGCTCACTGTAAGGGCTCGAAATGTGTTTTATTTACATTTTATAGGGATACGGCTAGGGGGTATTTAATCTTTCGAATTATTGCACTAATTATTTCCTTCCTTTAAATGCTTTTTTTTTGTAGAATTATTTACGTATAAAAGACTGTTTTATATTGAATTTGAGTTTTGCTTTTTTGGAAGTTATCATCCTTGTCTCTACATCAGTTAGTAGTCTTGGGCTTTGCAAAATTTAAAATTTTAAAACAATGAATTATAAAAGACAAGAAAAAGTATTATGAAAATAATTTGTTAAAACAGCGGTCAAGAATAATTACAAGAACAATTGGGTCCAATAGCTGCGCAGCAACAACATTCTAACAAAAAGAATTATGTCAGATAAAACAGTATTTTGAATTTTTACAGTTTTTGAAATAAAAGAATTAATCCTATAAAATAAAGTAGTAAGATTTTTTGTCTAAGATCTCGGAAATTGCGGGTCCAGATAAGTTTTAATTTTCAGGGAAGCATTGTAAATGTCTCATGGTGGTTTTAGGCTATTTTTCCTTACCTCCGCCGCCGATCCCCTAGAGGTTAGGGGCAAAGCCGCTAGTATAAGATATGATAGCCAACTTAGTTGGAATGAGTGACGTACGGACAGACCCTAGTTATAGAGTAGCTGTGCAACCAAAAAATATTTTAGATCTATAAAGGTTATACTTAAACCAATTTCATGATAATAAATAAATTTCTCATCTAGATTATAATAAATTATAAATACTAGTTATAAGTGTTTGGTTGTGTGTGTATGTGTTTCAGCGTGTGTGCTTCTATGGGCGATAAATTGATGTACACTCCCAATTATGATAAACAAAAACACTTTTTTTGTGGAAACTACAGTTTTCAAATCGTTGCTAGTTTGCACCAACCAATCAAGTTCCCAAAGATTTAAGCCAAAGAATAAGAGAACGTGTCTATAAAACCTTTCCAGTTTAATGCCCCCTCCCACCTTGGCATTACATAGATTATTTTGGGTTGGATAACCTTCATTTCTTAAACAAATCATTTTTCATGATATTAAAGAAACTAAAAAAGGTCTAAAGTATGTAAAAACTGTAAGATTACTTCGCTAGATAGCCAACAACCAATATATATACAAAAATTGAGACAATTGTATTGAAAAATCAATCAAATATTTTCAAGCTTCGAAGACGCCATTTTATTATTTATTAGTAGGAATAAAAATTAGTTTATCATCAATTGCAATACCCCTGTATTATATAACCTGTTAAAGATCTAAAAAAAAAATCTTTATTAACACAAATAGCCTGCTTCAATAATTGATAAAGAAAAATTTAAAGAAAAAAAGACATTAAAATAATTTTGTTCTGATTCTATGTTCATGTCTCTGCCATTTACGCTATGGGGTAAAAAGTTAAGCGATTTTAATCAATCATATATAAACAACAAAATTATTGGGAAAGGGGGAAAAGAAAGAAAAAGAGAGAGTTTTAAGTTATGTATTTTTATGGAAATCTTAGCAAAAAAGGGGTTAAAAGGTAAACCAATCGACTTATTTTTAGAATGTAATTTTTTATATGCCTGTGTACCGATATGGTTCTCCTTGGCAGTGAGGGTTCTAAAGGCCCAGTAAATATTTTATGTGAGGATACCTGAACCATTTACAGAAAAAAGCTCCGCATATAATTATTAGTATTGTCATATTTAGTGATTTACAATTCCTCTGAAAAAATAATTAAATATTTCTCTTTTGTTCTTATCAGTTATAGATGCGCTACTTATCGATATGATTGTCCCTTTCTATACAAACTTAATTTTACTAAAAGTGGTAAGAATTCATATTATTGTTAAAAATCAGAATATTGTAGTATCCCCTTAAAAATGTAAGAATAATAAGCATTGCCTTTTCATCTTCTTAATGGTTTAAAAATCAGTACGTAGCCACTTTTTGCCGTGCTATTTTTAACTTTAGGTTTTAAGAGCGAAGCTACTCTTTTAGTGAACATTTCTGATCGTTCATCAGTCTGTCTGTTTCGGGCATAAAGTACAAGACAATGAAATTTAAATTGATATTCATCCATATTTATAATAAACAACAATACCCCTCGTGTAATTTTCATGTTTAGATACTGCTAGATTATACAACCCGCTTAGGATTTAATTAAAGTTTTTCAGCCAATGAATTCAAAATAATGTTTATAGCACTTTGGGTACAAGGGCAACACCTAATATAGACTATCAATCGGACAACAAACGCTCAATATACAGCAGCTGAGCTCAAAAAAAAACTTATTTTTAGTTTTTCTGTTAAAAACCTTCAGAACTGTTTACGTTGATAAAATAGATGAAAATTTAACTTGTTTAGAATTTGTTGTTAGTGCAAAAAATAGTCATTAAGCTTAAAGAAGTTGTATCAACTTTTTTTTTATAGCTAGCCGGTTCTTTTAGTAAGTAGTAGATGTAAAATTTTTCATAGAATTCAAATATGCAATCGGTTTTTTTGTAGACCTCTTATTTTTTAAGTAATTTAAGTTTTTAAAAAAAATAATTAAGTCGGTTTTAAGGTACTAAAACGCAACAAAATAAAAGAAGAAAATGGTCAGTAAGAACAAAAATAGTAAGATCTTTAATTTGACACCTTACTTTTAAAATTCTGTTGAGTAATTATTGAAAAAATCTATTTTTTTAACCTCGGTATAATAAAAACTTTAGACCTAAATATTTTCTCAAACAGACATAAAAAACATGGGTTTATATATACCATTAGAATCAGAAAAATATTACGAATCCATTGTAAGCAAAATTGAAAAAAATTAAAAAATTAAAAAATTACAGAAATGGCCAATTATTTTTTTTGTTCAGACAACACTATTGTCTTCCCTTTTTTACCCCCTCTTTACCCCCTCTTTACCCCCTTCCCATTTTTATACTCAATTGAAGAATTAAGACGTTGCCTGTACAACATAATATGATATTTTCATATAATTCCTTTTATTGTAGTTTATATACTATATTGTAAACTTTTTTTTTCAATTTTGCTTACAATGGATTCGTAATATTTTTCTGATTCTAATGGTATATATGAACCCATATTTTTTTATTTGTGAAATAATAAAATTAAGTTCAAAGTTTTTATTCTCGTGGGTTTAAAAAAATCGATTTTTTCAATAATTACCTGACAGAATTGAAAAAGTAAGGTGTCAAATTAAAGATCTTACTATTTTTGTTCATAATGACCATTTTCTTTCTTTTTTTTGTTGCATTTTAGTACCTTAAAATCGACTTAATTTTTTTTTTTTTAAACTTAAATTACTTAAAAAATAAGAGGTCTACAAAAAAACCGATTGCATATCTGAATTCTATGAAAAATTTTACATCTACTACTTACTAAAAGAACCGGCTAGCTATAAAAAAAATAGTTGATACACCTTCTTTAGACCTTAAGTAAATAACAAGAAAAATCTAATTTTAAATGGCGCAACTTTTACAAAATATGCTAGAATGCAGGGATCTACAGCCGTGCATAAGCCTCAACTTTTAACCAGCTTATGTGCAAAAAAAACGAAAAGGCGAATTGTTTGTATTGGAACAGGTTTAGACATCCAGCTAAATTTTAAAGTTATAATATGATGATTTCACTAAGGCTTACACGCAGCTACCGAGCCTTGCTAAAATGGTTTAATATTTATATTAGAATAGTAAAAATAAATCATTATCCCAAAATCAATTCAGAAAATTCAAAATGTAGAGATTTTCTAGGAGCTTAAAATTCAATTTTTACGTCACTTTGAGTGAATGAAAAACACTTAGTTGTAAAATTTGGACCATTTTTCATTTGAATTGAAATAGGTACTTTTATTCCTCCTCCTAATAACCCTCTATGATAAAATCTTAAGAGTGGTCCTTTATTGTGTATGTTACCCTGAATCTCCAAAACAGCAGGATGGGTTAAGTTATAAAATAGGTTAGGAGTGGAGGGTGGAGAGAAGGGGGGGGGGGATAATAAAGGCCAACTAAATTTTAAGAGGGAAATGCTTGTTTTAAAAGTTTGTTTATTTTGTGGTAAATTTGACATACTCTTGGACACTAAAAAGCAGGAATAAATATTCGTAGAAAGAAAATTTAAAATTGAACTCTGATCTTCTTGTTGGTATGTAGTTTTTGTCGACTATATTGTATAAGTGCCCATGATTGACAAAATATCGAATTTTATTTTAATGGTATTATGACTACAGTCTTATGTTGATATGTTTTTGGCGGTTTCTTTACTAATGCATGTGGACCACATGTTTTTGATAAAAATGCATTTTTAATGCTTACTTTACATTAGGTTAGGTTCAGGCCTTATAAAAGGAGCCCTGCAGGAATAGTACCGGATAGATCCCCTTATGGTATGATCCCCCCTGCAGAGGCGCTAGAAATTATTATTTGAAAAATAAAAATTAATAGATTGTCGTTTTTTTTTTAGTGTAAACCAATTTTTCTGTTGTTGACATGTCCCTGTTTTGTCGACATTTTGTGAGGTTAATATGTTAAACAATTAACATAAAATACTCCCTGTAACTTACTTACTTTTAAACACATAAAAATAACAAGAATACAAATATTCAAAATTACACGAAAATAATATGAAATGTCCTATATAGCAAGGATGGGATTGGACATTAGCCTGTAAAATTTACTTATCAATAAGTTTTGAAAACACCTTCTCTCATTCGTTGGCGACTTTATCACTCTTGATTAGTTG